>NW_021637410.1:0-42610 GCF_004799145.2 Neltuma alba
CGAGGGGCTAACAGACCTTTCTCTTGCATTTTGCCACAGCATTTTCAGCTGCTGAACCATTGCGAAGAGTGGAGATGATGTCTTCACAACTTCTACCCTGCTGTAACACATAGAATCATTCCTCATTTAGTCCGTGAAACACAATAAAAAATAAAAAATAAAAAGGAAAAAGTTCAATTGTTGATAAATAGATGCAGACAAATTGCTCAGCCAACCATTCAATGGCAACAGAAATGCTCTCGTCCCAAGATTCAAATTGAACATAAAAAAATCTCAAGACTGCAACAAAGAGAAGCAATATCCAAAATAGTGTGCTCCCCTCAAATTTGGAATTAAAACAATGGAGTATTAACGTAACATAGGAAATACCAGAAGTCCTGAAATTAACGAAGTCAATTATCATAAAGAAGAATGATGAACCTCATCTTTATCATTTGCATATGACCATGTGATATTTCTTTTTTTCAGCCGTGGTCCAAACCCTGCAGACAATGCTAACTGTCGGAAAATTTCTGGCCATGTTGATTGATTCAAGTGCTTCTGCCAATTTCTTATATCAAAGCCCCAGGCATACGCCTAATATTTAAAAATAAATAAATTAAAACAACATTACATTGAAAAAACCTACTGATTGACTAAAAAGTACAGAATATTTTGGAAATATATAGACTTACCCCTTCCACAATCTCTGGATGGCCACCACCAGGATTAGCAGCCCCATTCTGGTTAGTACCTAATCCTGTAGGTGTCCTTGCAACATCTTCGATGTCCTTTATTATCACCTTGAGAAGAGCAACATGTATCTCACCAAATAATCTTGAATCCTGAGATCCAACGGTTTGCAGATTGAACCCACAAAGTGAAAAGGGAAGGGAAAAAATGCATAGAACAATTCATTTTAACAGCTCAAAACATATGGACTCACATAGTCATGAAATGCCTGCAAAAATTCATCAAGAGTAAAAGGCCACAACTCAAGGACATCCGCAAATGTAATCAGAAATCTCCAAACCTGTAATATACCACCAAAGCTTTAAAACCTTGAACTCGGAAGTCACAAATCAATCTATTGTCTAAATAATAAATAAAACTAAAAAGATAACATGAGCTAGAGAAAGCAGCGCATCCAGAAACCCAGACATAACAGCAAGGCAACCGAAGAATATTTTATTATTTTCAGGGTACACAAGACTACATGCCGAAAGAGCCACTGCTCAAAAAGGATCACGAATAAATACAAAATTAATCTAAGACTATAAGAACTGTTAATTAAATAACTAAAGCTTAAATGCTAAACCACAATTAACGCTTCAAACAAGTAAAAGTGATAATAAGGACAAACCATGAGAAGGTTGCCAACATGCTCCTCAGATTTGATCCAGGGTTGGATGGCAAATGGTTTTTTTCAGCTTTACACTCTTGGGTGGAAAAGTGCACAATGAATCTACAGTAAACAAATGAGTATCAGTATTGGGACCTCATTCGCCTTCACCCCAAACCAAATTGTGCTAATTAGACAATTTAAAATTATATTGCTCACCCCGAAACATATCAAGGTTTTGCAAGGTGTCAAGATCAAGATTTATAATTGAGGGAAGTCCCTTGCTTGCTACGGCCAACTCCATCAATTCCAGTTGTTCATCCTCAATAAGCTCCATAGATTCTTTAGCTATTCTGCGGGCAACTGCCTTCTCAAGAGCAGCTTTTCTTCTCTCTGCTTCTTTCTCTTTTCGAAGCTCTTCTTTTTGCCTCCTTTTCTCAGCCTTTCAACAGATAGACCATGATACATGTCAGTAGGATACATTACATATCCTCAAAGGTTTCAATATTAGCTAACAGATGATCATGCTACAAGGCTCACAAACAGACTTACTCTTAAATTTTCCTTCATCAGAAACTTTTCCCTTCGTTCAATTTCACGTCTTTGCTCACGCTTTGTTCTTTCTTCTTCTCTCTGTCTCTCACGCATCAGCCTCTCTTCTTCCTTCCTTCTTTCACGATCTTGCCTCTCCATCTCTTTCCTCATTCTCTCTTCATTCTAAAACCGAGAGGAAGAACAAAAGGGAATCAGATCAAGCATATTCAACATCTATTCATAAATTTCACACTTCATTTCAAAAACAACCTTTCGCCTAATGTTATCTTGTTTCTCTATCTCCTTCTGGATCCTCATCTCATGGGCTTCAGCTTCTCTTGCAGTTCTAGAATCATCACTCTGCATAAAGTTTATAATTATAAATTCTCGGCAAAGACTGTTTGGAGAAATAAAACATAAAAACGATGCTCAATAAAGAATACCTTTCGTTTCCTGTCAACCCGTAATATTGCATCGCTAGGGAAGATTTGTCCACCAACTACCCCATAAGGGTTTTCTGGTCCAACAATTGGGTGATCAGTAAAGTGAGAGTTCATTCCAATATTTAGGTTTGGGTAAGATTCCCTTTGAGAAGGGCCATCATCATCACGAGAGGGCGACGGAAAGGGAAGCCCTTGCTTATCTTGTAGAGATGAAACACGAACACGTGACGAATGGCCTTGGGCAGCATGAATCCTGGGAAGCTGTTCATTTTTTACTACAAAAGACGGAGTTCTGGCTGGACCATCCATCGGATCAAGTAAATGAGATTGTGTCAATTGTCCATAAGCATCAGATCTAATACTGGAGTGGTTTGGGAGAAATGGATATTCATGGAAGGCCCTTGTCATAGCCTGGAAAGGAGCTAAATTAAAATCAAAGACTCTAAGAAAAGCAACCAAGCAGTAAACAAAATTCTTATCTAGCAGAACAAGCAGTTTTAAGATTATATTTTAAAAATACTCCCTTATTATCAAATATAAGCAATAAATTAAGAGAATCCTTTGCTATCAGAAATAAGAAACATTGCAAACTTCCATAAATGTTTCACTTGATTTTTACAAAAATGCCCCCCATAAATAACCACTGGACTCTCCATTTTCCAATGAAGAGTAATAACCATTGGGCCAACTACATATCTTTATTGGAGGCAAAATAGAAAAGATAAAATACTGGTTTAGACACTAAACTGTTTCCTAATATGTGTGACTAGCTTCATTAGTTACTTATATTTGATAATGGAGGCAGTAACATGTTT
Organism: Neltuma alba; assembly: GCF_004799145.2. Classification (NCBI taxonomy): domain Eukaryota; kingdom Viridiplantae; phylum Streptophyta; class Magnoliopsida; order Fabales; family Fabaceae; genus Neltuma; species Neltuma alba. Next base: position 3,114 of record NW_021637410.1, read on the forward strand.
TCTATGAATTAAAGGAACACATTCTACAATCTGAATTTGCATTAACTGAGCATTCAAACATATAATCTTCAAAACCAGAGAGGAAAAAGGACAAAAGTGGAATAAACAACAAAAATACGGCGAATTGAATCGAAACATAAGAATACAAATGAATAATCACTCAAGCTGAGGATGTCAAAACTAGTTCCAACACGATTATATGGTTGTGAAGTTACTAAACACTTTATTTCATGTTTCATGCTAACAACAGAGACAAGATGTTGAAAAACGGCGAAAATCAAAACAGTAAGCAAGTTACAATACCTGGTACAAGTGGATTAACTAGTGAAAATCTTAAGGGCTTTTGAGTGAATAGGATAAGCATTCAGAAAGGTACTCAATCATCATAAGTATCTCTCACTCAACCACGGTGATGACAAAAAATGATCTCTTGCGAGTCACATGCAACTAAATGCATATAAACTTGCATGCAATCTAATAAACAATTCTGTTATTAAATACAGATAACAGAAAACCAACCTTGTTTGTTCTAACATCGTGTCTTTCATAGACTTTACTATCAAAGCCAAGACTAGGCCGCTTCTGCTGCTCATTAACTGCTGCTCCAAGAAAAAAACAAAGTCGCCAAATTGTCAGCAGCCAAACAAAACAGAAGCACGCAAAACTAACAGAAGTTTATCAACCCTTCATGCCACATAAGTTATTGATTCTAGCAACCATGTCTACTATCAAAAAAGGCCCAGAGGTGGTCAAAGATGCTGTATATGAACATTAATCGCTACAACATTCATACAATACAGAATGTTTAAGAAACAAAACAGACACCAACAAACTCATGATACCTAAGTAATTGAACAATGTGAAGATTCTAACCATGCCCACTTGATTTAACAGTTAAATTGTTATATACAAGACTGTAAGAGACCGATAGTCCTAGCAAAAAATAAAAAAACAAATAAAAATGAACAATAAAACATATAAAGACAAGGCATAAACTGAAGATGAGTTAACACAATCTTGATGTGAGGAAAAAACAAAAGCACTAAGCGTTATACCGATAGGTGCTCCAAATGCATCTGGCGGCAATGGATCAAACTCAATTCCTAAAATAGGTCCATCCTCCCTTAAGGGTTCTCCTAACTGCGCCTCCACACAAGCAATTGCTCTGAGCTCCATAAGAGCCTGCTGCGACTCATAGTACCCAGGAACACCCCTAGGTACTACATTCCGCAACTCTGAACGAGTAAACGGGCTTGAGCCCGAACCCGACCCGGATCCATAATCATTGGCAAGTTCAGTCTCCATCCTCAACTCGTCCGTCGGTGAAGCGGGCAACGGCGGTGGCGCCTTTCTTGAAGACTTGGGCACGTCCTTCTTGTCTTTCAACCTCCTATGGCAGAACCACATCTGCAATTGCCGATCCGACAGCCCCAACTTCTGCGACAGTTCTGCCCTCATCGCCTCCGACGGGTACGTCTCCACTAATCAACAGAAATAGTCCATTCCATTAGCAAACGGATTGAACGCATATCAAACAAAATCTTCAAATTGAAAAAAAAAAAACACGTAAAAATTTAAATAAAACAAAAAACTACAGATAGAGAGGGAGATCAAAAAATTGAAGAAGGGAACTAACAAGCATAAGCTTTCTCCAGAGCCTCAAGCTGGAAAGGAGTCTTCATCTGACGCTTGGGCTTGCTCTGCCCTTCATTGGAATTTACAATTTTTTTGTTACTTCCATTATTGTTGTCATTGTACTCATCAGCGGCGTCCCTTTTCCGATTATTCTCCCCGTCAGACACAGACTCGGCCTCCATTGAAGAACGATCAAGATCGAAGGTTCCCTGAAGTTACCTTCTTCAAACCCCCAGAAGAAATCCAGAACGCTCAAGAAAAAGGAACCAAAACAGAAAATTAGGGCTACCGAAAAGAATCAATATTTCTCCCTTATCTATACCGTCTCATCTCTACCTTCCTCTCTCTTAAACCAAAATTCCGTAATAGTCAAGGATTGAAAAGGCACAAGATTATTATCCTGGGATGAAAAATAATTAGAAATAACATAATAAATAAGAAAAAGCATCAGCGTACAATGAGGGATTGAAAAGAAAGAACAACGATTGAAGAATAAAAGAACAAACCGAAAAACAATAATAATATTAATAACAAAAATCGAAAAACAAAGATAAGCCAACAACAGTTTCCCTTGACTCCTACAAGTACAATTCCTCCACCACCTTTCATAATTCGTTTTTATTTTCCTTCGTAAATACTAAATACTGGCTTTTTTGTTTCTCTTTTTATTAACGGTGTGATGAATGTTCGTGTCAAACGAGAACTCGGTAACGATGACTAAAAACAAAAATCAAAAAAAGAGATGACTTTTGTTAACAAAGTTCAGTTTTTTTTTCTTTTTGCGTTTTTCCTTTTTTATTTGATGAGATGAAATCTGTGTTGTCTGACTTGTCTCTCTCTATCTCTACACGTTGTTCTAATTTCGATGAACCTTTATTCCACGGTTCTTGTCAGAATTTTCGTTTTTTTAAGTTCTTTTAATTTTAAGGTTTAGCAATTTCGGGGGTTGTTGTTTCGGTGAATTTAATTAGTGTGCGTGTGTGTGGGATCATGGTGATGTGCGAGTGTTTGAAATTGAATTACAAGTTACTGTGTTTTGTTGCGTTTTGAATGGAGTTCTTTAAATTTTTCTGAAGGCTCCTTCTGATTGGCTCTGCTCTTTGGGATCTTTCGCGTCTGATGCGATCAGCGAATCGATGTTTCGTGTTTTTGTTTCTTTGGGCCCAGTTTGATGTGCCTTCCCGTTTTTCTCTTCCCTCCTATGGGCTTTTTCATTGGGCTTTAATACGGATTAAGTCATTTAGTTTTGGGTCAAGAAAGTGGATATCGCGGGGGGATCATTTTAATTTTATTTTTCATTATACTAAATCTCATGTTCCTTAATATAAGAGTTTATTGATTAATTTAAATAGATTAAAAATTATTTAAGTTAATTATTTATAATAAATAGGTTTATATTTTTTAAAATATTCTTGCTAACCAAGTATATTGGTTATAACAACCATTATTATTAAGATTGCTTTAGAAAAAATGAATAAATATGAAAAATAAAGTGAATTGAAATCTTATAATTAGGATCAAAATAAAATTCAAACAACCCTTATATTAAGGACCATTGGAGGTAGTATTTAATTTTGTGTGCAGAATAAATTCTATCTTTTAGAGTAAGAATAAGAGAACAACAATGTGTTTAAAATGCATTTTATATTTTTATTGAAGAAATAAAAATGTTATTAAATAATCATAACAAAAATATAATAGGCAAGAAAATAAGGGGCACTCAAATATTAACTCTTTATTCAATTTCCTCAAACTACAGAAGCAGTTTCATGGGTTGGCCACAATTTTTTATTATTGTAGCTTAGCCGCAACCATCTAAAGCTTAAAAGTAATAAAGAACGAGGTAAATTATATTAAGAATTAAGAATACTTCACAAAGCCAATCTCGACATTTTATTTTACTTCGATGTCTTTTTGTTTCATAATAAAATACTCCTCCGGTCCTAAATATAAGACCTTTATACTAGTGTGTATAAGGATCTTACATTTAGAACCGGAGGAGTATCCTTTTTTTCTGTACAATTGCTCCATAAAATATTTTGACACAACCTAGTAAGAAAAGTAGACGCAGAGCAGTTTTCTGAGGTTTTTTTTTTTTTTTAAACGAAGCAAACTATAGATAACAACAGCGTAGGTTGAAAAGTTTACACTGGGAAAACTTTTATCAAATGGACTCAAAATGACACGAACATGTACGAAAAATAAGTAATTTATGTATAAGTTTTGTATATTTAAAACAAAATAAAACATGGCGGGAACTGAGCTCCTCACTCCTCTTTCGTATGAATAAACAACTTTTTTAGCTGATTGGATATATATATATATATATCAAAGTCATATTAACAAGAATAAAATATCTTAAAGCCATGTTATATGCTCATTTAAGGAATAAATTTTGTTAATCCCCTTGCGTTGATTTTCGTTCTACTCATTATTAGTCCACTCAACAAGCCAATGACTTCCATGTATAGCTGGCTACTTTTCATATATGAGAAGCAGTATTATTATCAATTTCTGAGACCAAGGGAATTGAAAAGGAGAGCTTAAACATGTCCCGAGGGAATCATGAATACATCATGGTTCAGTCAACATGAGATGATTGCGAATCAGCAAACAGAAATACTTTGGTTTTTGATAGAATCAAAAAAGAGGATGAGAAAATTGACAAGGGTGAGAGGGAGAGGAAGAAACAGAAATTATTACAAGGAAAGGATAATACAATATGGAGCCATCACTCTATTATTTTTGAAGCAAATCTGTGATGATTGATATGATTTCCAGCGCTCAGACGCACGTCTCTTTTTCCTTATGCCGCTTTCGCTTGCTGCCACACGAGGAGCAGAACAAATGAAAACCATCATACAAAAAGCATAATCATATACAACTCACTGTAAATATATATTATTATTCTTCAGTCGTTTCATTTGCACTCACTCGTTTCTCCTCTTCCATCTTGGCTTTGATGAAAGAATAGATGGCCACTCCTGCTATTGCAATGCATGTTCCAATACCAGTTTGGGTGGAGATCTTGTTGCCTGTCATGTACGAACGCAAGAACCATTCATTTAGATTATTAAAGCAATCAAAATTGAAACTAACTAAACTAGAGCTCCAAAATGGAAGAGGAAAATATGCTTACCAAAGATTATGATTGAGAAGCCAATCACAAACACACGTTTCAGTACATTCCCAACTGCATGAGTCAGAGGAGCCACCCTCTCCAGAGTGTTGGTGGCCAGCTGGTGATAAGAACGCCAACAATATTGTTAACTCCATCTATCATACAATCATGTACTTGAAGAAAATAACACAGGAAAGAAAATGTAATTGTGTGTGAAAGAATATGTCTTCTTTGGTAAAGTTAGTGTATTTTTGCTAGATTGACAAGGCATCAAATTTTGCTCCCAACAAAAAAAAAAAAAGGGTAAGGCATCGAATAAGTTCATCTGGTGGCATATGCTTACCTGATTGTAGAGGTGGTAAAACATTCCGACCCAGAAAAGATCTGACACGAACTTGACAGTACCAACTTTAGCAATTGCATCACTGAAACCACCCTTCATCAGTGCAGGCCCCTCGAACTGTGTGATCAAATAATGAATGATAAGAAGTCCATGGGTTATATGAAGGTTTTTGTATTCATCACGAGGGCCGCAAGTACAAATTTACTCACAATTATGGCTGGTGGTATGCAGACAATTAGGGCAATTATGGAAATGTAGGCATACACATTTGTACTGTCCATATCAGTCTGCAGAATAATAGAGTGGTGTCAGGGAGCGCATAATATGGTTCAGTCAAGTCTCAATTTCTTAGTAATGATCAATGTGACCAATGGAGAGAGAAGAGGAATATTACCATAGCCTTCTTTGAATAGATACTGCGATATGTGAATGAAATGTTTGAAATCATAGCGCTTATAAAACCAGTCCAATTGAATGAGAGCTCAGTCAGTGAAGCCATTGACACACCTGCATATTCCCTCACAACAATCAAACTTTGACTTAAAAATATTTGATTAAATTTTGTTGATATGGTTGAACATATATCATCTTGATTTAACTGTTTCATTCAAATAACTTATTATATGTTACGTCGGATTCACATTTATCCTTATATGTAATATTACCTCTATTATATCTTGGTTCTAAAGCAAGCATATTCATTATCCCAAGTTCATAGAGGATAGTCATGTATGACATTAAAATTTGATAGAAGATGGTGAACCGTGGGAGAGAAACAACCACCGGTCAAGAGACGATCATACCAATAACAACAGGAGCCAGAGAGAGCCAGAGGGTAAAAGGAATTGGCTGGCCAAGTATGAATTGGGAAGCAGCGGCATTGAAGAATGGCTCCAGAGCTGAAACAAAAGAGCTCACAATGATTACATTACAAAATTACAAATATAACGAGTTTGAGGCAATTTTTAGAAATTTGATCACCTTTAACGGTGTGTGTGAAGGAAACCGCAACAGCTGCAAATGACACATTGCTGGTCACGTGGCCTAGCGCGTGACACACTGCCACAGGAATCAGCACCTTCAGCAGGTTCGAGTCTATGGGCTACAAAGCATATAAATATGCCATTCACGTATCAGAATACATGCCATTGATAAATGAACAAAAATTGTAGATATGATTTTTAGAAAATTGCGATAAATTGATAGTAGTGTTTTTCATGTCTCCAAACGTTTTAACACGTTCTCCTACATTGCGGATTTTGGACGTTTTTGGGCGATGATGATGAGATATGGGCCGAGTGAATTTGAAGTTTACTTACAGCTCGCTTGGGTAGGCCCACGGCCCAGCTCACAAGACAGTACGCCACGCCCACGAATAAATGGATAACCGAGACAAAGCTGCATACACCCATAATAGGTTATTTCGGCCGTAAGTTATTATTAGTTAGTCGAAGTCAATTACTAGTACTGATTAGCAGCGACAATTACTATCAAATCATAACACTTTCTCTGGTCAAAAAAAAAAAATCATAGCACTTTCATACTAACTTCTACGTAACTTTAACTGCTCATCTCCAATAATAGAGCCTGAGATTTTACTGTCCACCATCAATCTCAATCTTTGTTACTATTATCTCTTTCACACCTACCTTCACAAGATAATAAAGAAGCTCACAGGGAAGCATGTCGCCAAAAGCATGAAACTAAGTGTTTAGTTCCAAGATATTGAAATATACTATTTGTAACGGATCTAGGAAACTTATAATTTAATGTGAGATTTGAACTCGAATTAACATATAATGCATTGAGCTAGTATGTCGACTTCTTCGTTTCGTTATTGAAACCTGGACGCCATTAGCATCTTACATTAACCAGGAACTCTTGCTTAATCAATGTATTAACAAGCAACACTCTAAATTAAACATTAATTTGATGAATATAATAACAGTGCTTACTATGGATACGGGAAGTAATTGTAGATCTTCTTGTTGAGGATGTTAAAGATCACATTCAAAAAGTACCTGCAAAGGTAAAAGGACACAGGCATAATTTCAGAACGCGAAGCGATGATCACGGAGAGAAACACGGCTAGATAACGGAAATTAGAGCATAGCTCAGCGTATAGCAGAGAAACAGAAGTAGAAGAGAAAGGCACACACAGTCGGAGAGGATGCAGCGAATCAGGTCACCTACCACATGAAGAAGAAGAATCCAGTCACCAGCGCCGGATACTTATCGAAAAACCCGACCGGAGCCACTTTCGCCTCCCTGTAAAAAGAAAAGGAAAGAAAGAAACAAAACCACAACAACAAAGTCGATAAGGACACACACGACAGCGAGGGAACCGAGTAAGAACGGAGGGAACGGACCTCACCCGGCGGAATCACTTCCCTCAGCCGGAGAGGAGGCAGCGGCGAGGCAAGGCCGGAGGGGAGCGTCTTTCCTCAGCGCCGGCGAGCATAGCTCGGGACGGAGCTGCCTTCCCCAGATAAGATTGCCGCCGTCGGCAACGGCCCCGATCGGCTTGACAGAGAGGAAGGAAGCACCGTGGGAGTCGCGCGGGAGCCTGCGGAGGAAGGGGAGAGAGGAGGAGGAGAAGGCGGTGGCGCGTGACAACACTCGCGATTCCATGGAATCAGCAGCGAAACAGAGAGAAGAACCAAACGGAAAAATCAAAAAATGCGGCCGTAATATAGAGTAGGGAGGGAAGGGTGAGAGTGGCACAGAAATGGCAGAGCCAAGTACAGGAACAGTTTTTGTGACGTGTGGCTGCAGTTTAACTGCCTGGAGGGGTGGGTGATCAGGTGCGTCGAGGGAAACAAGATGGGAAAATGGGGAGCGTTGGATGTGGAAGGAAGGGTGAGAGATGTGAGGGAGCAGGGGGATTGTTCTTTTGGGGGGGGGGAGGGAGAATCGCGAGGGCGGGGGGGGGGGGGAAGGGAACGGGATAAGTGGGGCCCTCTTATCCTGAGAGAGAGATATGTGAAGGAGAAAGAGAGAGAAGCGAGGATTGGCCAATGGTGATGATGCCTTATCCCGCGTCTTTTCCTCCGCTGCTCCTCTCCATCTCATCAGACATCACTATTCCTCTCTATCGCCGAAGTGAAAAATCTCACGGACTTCCTGCGTTATCGAGTGAAGTTTCCATCAACAACACCTGCTATTCTCTCTTGATGAAGTTTTTTTTTGTTTTTTACTAAAATATAAGTGTCCTCATGTACAATCTTATTCAAGATACTGTTATATACTAAATATGAACATCTCTCTCAATAGGAATTCAAACCTTAATTTGTCATACTATGATCCCTTCAGCTAGACCCAATCCCGTTGGTCTTTCTTTAACAAACTATTTTTCAATGGCGCATGGTTCCACTAGATATGGCTTAAACACAATATTATTTGGATTTGAGTTTGCAGTGATATAATCTTGGACAGTTATGCATATATCCATATCTAATTCTCACTTTATATTTCACATATGAACAATTAAAAAAAATACTACCTTTATCCTAATTATAAGATCTCATTTATAAATTATAAATACAATTTTATAATTAGGATGGGAAGTAGTATTGTCTATTTTCAAAAAAGAATGAATTTAATTATCAAGAAAGTCTCGTAATAAGTAAATGATAAGCTGTAATATGACAAATAGCAACGAGATTTATATTGTTTTACTCGTCATTTGAATTTCTTGATAATTATTTTTTTTAAACCTATAATTCCTCAGGAAAAATACAAGATTTGTGCGGGAAGATGAGGACTTTAATGCGAGCTTGTTAATTTGTATAGCTTTGTACAGATTAGAAATGCTCATGTGTATAGGGAAGGAAATACTAGTGCTTATATTATTTTGCAAACTTTAGTTTAGAACTGGATGAGACGGTGAAGCTTCTTGAAGAGCCACTTGAGAAAGTTTAGTTCTATCCCTGTAATAACTTTAGGGATTAGTTTCCCCCCGTCTAGAGTAGTGTTGATGCGATTATACATTCGTTCATTACGAAAATAACAAATGGAACAATATATGAGGATTGAATTGAGTACAGGGAACTCGATTCTTCCGATCAAAGTTGATAGTTCCAGCATTCAGGATACAAAATTCCCAAAAGTTACCAGCATACAAATATTGAAGATCATATAATTATGCTTTTCCTATCTTTAATATAAAACTTATTTAATTAAGCTGATTAGATTAAAAAAATAAGTAAGTTGCTTAATTATAAAAAACATAACATATTTTTCTTAAAATACTATAACCATCTTTCTTAATATCTTTTATCCCTTTCCTACCTTATTATAATTGCGAGAATATCATAAAATAATTTAAAAAATAATGATAAAGACGAAAATATATTTTATATTTCGAAGCAGAATGAATTCAACAATTAAGTTTTATAATGAGGATTAGAAGAGTACCAGAATAGTTAAGCACTTTGATGTAATTTTCTGGGAGCACCACGGGACGCTAATGACACGATAGCGGCGATCCCCTGAGGCCTTACTCAAACTTTTTGATTCGGCGAGTCACCATCCATTCTATTAGATAAAAGCTTAATCTTGATTTGTAATGATGTGGGTTTTAGTAAAAAAAGTTGTAACTACTTAACATGAGGTCCCAAGCTTTGGTTCAATACAAAAGGGATGTTTAACAGAAGTATCTTCAATGAAGCCCGGTAATCATCAAATTTGATCTATTAGATCGTTATATAAAAAAAATTAATGCTAAATGTCGAAATCTGTATATGTGATGAACATAAGTGATAGAATCTCAGACTGTGAGCCGTCCAAATCTTGGCCCAGAAAACAAGACTAGCGAGTGAATGAAGGGGCCCAACAGATATTGGATGATTGGGGGAATATTGTCAATTTCGTGTCCCTTTGCTCGGCCGAACGTGGCAAGTGGTTGGCCATATCCTCCTCAATACATTTATTTTCATTGTCATGAATTTGCCCAAATGGCCTCTGTCTCCAGCTGATCATCTTTAGGTGTCGTCCTTTGGATTCAGGAAGGGGTTTGAGTGCTCATCAATTCTTTTTAGACCGTTCTGATCCTCAGATTCATTTTTTTAAAATAATTATTTTAATAATTATAGAATTTAGAATGAAAATAATTTTTAACTATCACTTTTTCAAAAAAATAGTTTATTAATTTAAAAAACAATTAATTGATAATTAAATATTGACCATGAAAAAATTAAATCTTGATGGTTCAGATCAAATCAAGATTGTCCAAAAAAGATGAGTTTTGGATGCTACTCATCTAAAGATAACATTTAAATCGGTTACGCTAGAAAATCACTTAAGTTTTTTTTCCTTTTCTTTACCACAAAAAAAAAATAGGATAAAAAATATGCATCCCGGTCCTGTTGGATAAGCTAGGCAAAATTAGCATGAGAGGATATTAGGGGGGAAAAAAAACAACAAAAAACTGGACGAGATATTATTTTACAAGTTTGCATTTTTAATGCTAGCTAGTAGCTATCCGTCTGGCTGCTGACTTCTAGGATTGGGAAGGATATGTCCACTAAACAAAAATTAAAAATCTCTAAAATCTAGATCATTGAAACTACTTTGAGTCCAAAAAAAAAAAAGATCATTGAAACTACTAGATTTAGACAATCCAGATTTCCTTAATTACAACAACGAGCTGCTCATCCCCATGGTTGGCACTAAACATTAGTACTATTTGCATGTGAATATATATTATTTTACATATATAAATTGGTTTGCTGATCATATTGTTTTTGTACACCTGCATGCACACGATAACTCTATGTATACACATACACGTCCGTGTAGATTAGGCAAGTGCATACTACACGAGAGCAAATACACACGCACGAGATCTGTGAAGAACAAACCATAAAATGCCGAACTTCTTCTGCATTCAGAACCTCCGGAAATGGCTTACGTTAACTTCAAACGTAGTGCGTAAAAACTTCAGCTCCACTATTTGGATAATTCTCCCGGATTTGCTTAATTTGCCATTCCTAGAGTTTGTTTAATCTGTTCAATGGGCTGAAGCCCTTGTCTTTGTAATAATCTCGTTGTTTTATATGTGATAATCTCGCGGTTTTATATGTGACCAGTGACATCACACTTACATCGTTCTAGCAAGAAAACAACACAGCGATTTGACAAGATTGGGCATTGGGCACTCACGACAAAACTACGATGATCAGGGGGATCGGATTGGAGGCTAACAAATTGTTTAGTTTAACAGAAGATCGATGAGGCACTTTTACGTTGATTTTATTTCTTATGTTTTTCACAATTCAACTCAACCCTCAATCAGTTAAAAAAGAGACCTTAATAATCCATCTAATTTAAAGGGTAACAATGACATTTAAAAGGATAAATATCGTTAATCCTATAATTTGTTCCAAATGCATGCACGAGTCCCTTTAATTGAATGAAGTTTTCATCGATCTGTTTACCCCCTTTCATTTACAGAGGAACTAACATATTTCAACAAAATAAGTAAATTAATTAAACATCAGGTAGATGAAAGAGGGAAGCCAATCCCGTGCCTCTGAGTAGGGAAAACAACGAAGAGCATGCTTCCTATCACGCCGATCCCCACCGGCAACGCCGTCAGCACCTCCTGCGTCTCGTTCGTCGGCGCCGGGAAAAAACAACTCACCACATTCTGATCAAACAGGGCAACCGCACCAAAAACAAACACCGACAAGAACGCATGCACGAAATCTATGAAACGCAGGCGATAATTGGCCGCAACCTGAGGCGGAAGCCTCATGGACCCATCCATCACCCACAAGCCCCTCACGGTGGCGAACCCGTAACACACATTACCCTTGCTGTCTCTGAAGCTATCGGTGAAGCTCAGGAGGAAACAAGACGCTCCGCAGAGAAATACGAGGAAAGCTGTCATGGATCGGCTAACGGCGTCGCAGTTTCCGAGGTTCGAGAAGATCGGCGACAGAAGCTGGAACGCCAGCACCGAGCCTGTGGGCAGAAGGTTGGCTAAGTGAGCCGTGCTCTGAAATGTCAGGCTGATTGCTTTCTGAATCAGATTTCGTTCTGCCTCCGGCACGTCCTTGTTCCGCAAAAGTGGCAGCTTCTCGTCGTCGTCGTGATCGTCATCCACATGGCTTCTACTATCCATTTTTCAAAACCTGAAAACTTCAATAATTCCTTTGACCAGCTTGATATAAATCGCAGTGTTGAAAAGGCATATATGAGTTTATATAAGAAGAAGATAGACGTGAGAGTTTTGTGATGCCTTGGAAGCAACATGAAGTTTGAGCCGAGATAATACTGGGCTTATAATCTTCTGCAAGCTTTGCTTGCACTTTTTGGTTCTCTTGATGATTTTATAATAGCATGGAAGAGAGTTAAGTGAGGAAGAAAGAAAATGCGTGAGAATTTATTCAGTTATGTTAACTTATATGTATATATGGGACGCAAACGCAAGATAAGGGAATGTTTTTGCCGAGACGCAACATTAAAAATGTGCGGAGCCGAGGATGGTTTATATTTTTTATGTCGTGAATCTGAGCTCGGTTCTTGCCTTGCCTGCGCAAACTAGTATCTGTTTTCTGTTACTTTTACGTTATTCCACGTACTTTCCTTTTTTTTCCCACCTTTTTTCAACGCGTTCGAAATATGATCCAATCCATTGTTGCAAACTTTGTTTTATGTTGAAAGAATAACAGAAAAATACCTATTAAATTTTAAAATAACAAATTGGTAATTTTGATAAATTTTGACTTGTCAAAATCATTATAAAAATAGTCAAAAACATCACAGGAATTGGCTTATTTGTTTTTGTATTTTTCTGCCATTTGCCTTTTATTTTATTGCGGTTGTCAGAGGAGTGGTATTAGGAAAATTTTCTCCTGGGCCTTCAATTTTTTAGTTGCAAATTATTCAACCCAGAAGCCCAAGTCGGCCCAACAACTAAATGAAAATTCCAAGACCCCATTGTGACCAAAAACAAAACTAAAATGTTATTGGGCTCAGGCACATGGGCTTCTTTTTTTTTTTTTAAAGCATAGGTATCCTCCTATTCAAGGCACTGTCGGACACTAAATGTGAACACCTCTCCCAGCGAGGATTCGAATCTTAGTTCACCATATAATCAAGCATATGGGCTTCCTATTGTTTTGAAGCATGGGTGCAACTCTTCCGACCATGATTCGAACTTTTTTTTATTATGTATATCATTTGTTTGGACAATGCAACATACCAAGAAAGGCAACCACTTTTCTTGCATTATTATTAAAATTGTTCGTAGGTTGGGTTATAAATTTTAATTGTTTTATTATTTGGTTTTAGAACAACAGACTAATTTTTGATATTGTTGATCAGGAAAGCCTACCGAGCGTGGCTGTACACTGAGTTTGTCAGTATGTAGTGAGGATGTCTCATGAAAAAGAAAGAAAGCGACAACGGGACAAGCCACGTCATTGACAATGTGGCCTCAATATATATAGTTGACCTGAGAGACTAAGAGGAAGTTTCTATGATTAGGTGTAATCTATAAATTAAGGCATTAGTTGAGCAGTTTAGGTCGATTTTAGTTAACTAATAGGTCAATTGTCTTGGAAAATTTTCGTGCTTGTGTAACATTATATATACTAGGTCCTTAATATAAGACCTGTTTGACTTTTAGTTTGGTCCTAATTATAAGACCCAATCTATTTTGTCTCTCATGTTTATGCATTTTTTTCCAAGATAGTCCTTCTAATAATGATAGTTCTAACCAACACTTAATTAGCAAGGATATTTTGGAATGACACATTTATTTGTTACAAATAACTAACTTAACTTACTTCCTTAATCTCCTCAAATTAGTAACTGGGTCTTATAATTAGGACCGGAGGTAGTATAATATACCACTCCCATTATTTTAAAACGCCCCTCTTTCTTTCTTTCTGTCTTTCTTTAACTTTATTACGAAACAATATTTAAGAATATTACAAGACAAAAATACCATCAATAATGTTTGTGGTGTTCAGGTGACGGTATTAAGGTTGTGGGGATTTCTTTTATTGAGAGAATTTAACATTAAATCTCATACATGATAAAAGAGCTGCAGAATGTAAAAATCAACATATACTTCTCAACTACAAAGTTTGAAAATTAAATGCAAGGAATTCAAAATTTAAATTAAAATGACTGTCATTAAATTTGTATAATTTGACTGTCCTTCACCTTTCCAGGAACTCAGTGAAACTCAGACCATTGGTTGATAAGTGAGAAAACAGAGAGCATGTATGAGGTATTATTATTGTTATCATTTGGTTTGCCAAGTAATATTGAAACTTATCACAGGACAATGATGACGGAATTTGTGCTGTTTGACTGTTTGTTCAGGTTAAGGCATATATATAAATATATACTACCTCATCTTGATTATATATTATTTTTATCCTAATTATAAAATCTCAATTATAATTTATAAACAAATAAGATATTATAATTAAGTAATATTTCTGGCTATTTTCTCTGTCCTTCGTCACTTCCTCTGAGAAAGAATCTTAACTGGATAACTGGGGTGCACAATCTGGTCCACCGGGTTAGGTAAGCCGGTAATAGCATAAATCCTGATTTTGAAGTCTCACCAATAAAAAAATTCCTCCTCAAAACATTTTGAAAAATAATGATGATGACAGTGTTTTAGGGGGGGGGTCGTCATTGAACTTAATTTGAAATTCATTTTGGCTCTAAAACTCCTGAGAAATCAAGCACAAGGCGGTGAAACTACAGAATTCATTTGCAGGATCCAAATATCTCTTAGAATAATTACGTTAAGCTGACGGGATTGGAATTAGGATTTGAACTGCTCCAGTTATTATTTTTATTCTTATCCTTACCTACTACTCCAAAATCATGCCCTCAAGAGTAATTATGACTCCAGAAATGACACCACTAGCCATAACTGGATGGACCCCTTATATGGTTAAATCTCAATTGCTCCTTCAAGCCCTTAATATGATCACAAATCAATGTGTCACCCGGCCAAATCAAGAACAATCATGAACTAAAACTGTTCATACCCGCTTTAATCCATACACTTTCCAGGTCCAATAAAATTCGATTATTATGGCGGAAATAAAAGAGGACTTGGGGTGAAGTATAGCAATGATGAGTTGCATGAACTGTGAAAAGGTAGATTTGGCGACCCTTTTACGTTTCAGAGCACTAGCAGGAACGAAATGAACAAGCATGCTGGGGAGTAGTGATGGGGCAAAAGGAAAAAGAAAGGTCTCTAAAATTTCCCTTGCCTAATAATTGATCACCCTGAATCTTTTTTTCCTGGTTAGGCTCTACTTTTTTCTGTTTCTCGTACCTTTTGATTTGTTCCCGACGCTTTCCCTCAATTTGAGGGCCGGTGGGCAGATCTACATTCATTCATGCTGCTCTTTTATGCTTCCATATTCTAAAAAAGTTCAAACTTTATGAAGTATTTCCAAAAATAAATTTTTAAAAAGTGTGTTTTATTATGTGAAATGTGATTGAATGCTTGCATTAGCACCTTTTTTGTTATTCTGTTTTTCACTTTATAGGCTACTTTTTGATGCGTTAATAGCAAATGAGAGGTATATTGTGACTTTAATGATTGATAAGGCATTGATTAATTAAAAGATGGGCGTGAAAAGAGGGGGGGGGGGACATATATTTCAGGAATTGGCCAACAAAGAAAGATAGTGAGGGGAAAAGAGTAAATTCACTGCCCTCACATGCAGAGGTTGAGATGCTCTGTGAAATGGGCAACACAGTGATTACATCAAATAAATCAAACATATGCTAATGTACCTTAAAACAAAAGAAAATTTATACCTACTGTATCCGAAAAAGGAAGGTTGGCCCCCCGCGGGGAGTGTGTCCAGTAAGAAGCTATAGGGCAGTCCTAGATAGCTTGTCCCAGGGGTCATTGCTCATCTTTTGGGAATTGTCAAATGGAAAAGACTGCAAAGAATCGATGGCTTCTCTCCCCCAAGGCTCCAACCCTATCCCCACCCCACCGAAATAAAACAAAAAACTGACGTATTATATTTATTTATTTATTGACCAGCAGACGTATTATATTTATTTAAAACATGTGAAAGTTAAAAAAAAATTATAACAATATTACCAGGAAAAAGGACGCTTGAATATGTCATCTGGTCATGTGCTCTTCTAATTACATTTATAAATTACTTTTAGGGCCTGTTTGGTTTGAGGGGAGGTTTCATCCTCCCCTTATTTGGTTTGATTAAAAAGGAGGGAAGGGGAGAGCATTTAATGATCCCTGTTTGGTTTAAGGAGGGAAGGGAAGGGATGTAATATTAATTTACTATTTTACCCTTATATAGTTTATTATTTTTTATTGATATATTATTAAATTAATTTACATCTTAATTTAAATTATTAATTTAATAAAAATTCAGTCTATCATGTTAATATGTGTATTAAAAAATTGGTTAGTTATTTTTTTATTCTAATTAATATAATAATATATTTAAAATAATCAAATAACAAATTTTATATGCTATAAGAAAAATGAAATTTTATTTTCTTAGACTATCTTTTTTTCCAGCTTTAAAATATATTTATAAATAATATCTTTATAAAAAAACAATTAATTTTATATATTATAATTTTTATTTAATATTTTTTATAATATATTTTTAATTATATAATGTAATTATTTTTATTTTTTTTACTAGGATAATATATTTTTTATTTGAAATAAATTTATAATAATATATTTATGGGTAGAAGTGGAATATTAAAAAAGTCATAAGGCATAATGGTCCAAAATTTTGGCTCCCCTCCAAAAACCCTCAATTTGGAGGGGAGTCAAAATGGGGAGGAGGGGAGGGAGGGGAGGGACATTTTAGCTCCCCTCCCCTCCAAAATTTTAACCAAATGAGGGGAGGGGCTCATTTCCCCTCCCCTCCCCCTCCCCTCCCCTCCCCTCCAACCAAACAAAACCCTTAATATATTTTGATAAAATAAAAAATTTACATTTTATTAATCCTCATTAAATTTATTATTTTTTAATTTATTCATATTAATATACATTATATTCTATAAAAATAATTCAACACAATATAAAATGAAGAGTAAAATTGTATATTTTATATCTAAAAAAATTTCTATCTACTTATAATATGACTAGAAACTTTTTTTTTTCTGCTTTATAATAAAACTCAAGAGTACCACTTAGAATTTCTAAAGTCCTATTTTTATTTATTACACTGAAAGTTATCATTACGATTATTTAACTATTACGGGACTTTTAATGATAATTTTTCTTTATACGTTATAGTAAGTCCCTTTGATTTCTATTGAAAACGATTAAAAATAATATCTTAAAAATTAACACACACATATTTACAAATAATTAATTTATTTACTACTATTTTTAATTATAAATATAAAAATTTATTTGTATTTACACTAAAAATAGGTTTTATATTTAGAACGGATAATATTTATAAATTAATTATTAAGTTTTTATATTTAGGGGAAAAAAAAAAGAGTATTATAATGTGAACAGGCTAGACATGGCAGAGAATCCACCACATGAACAGACGGATGCGAAGGCAAGTAACAACATCCATCCATCAATCACTTTGGACCCATCACACCCACACACACACGCCCACTTTGAACTAATTCGTCTATTTATTGGAATCTCCCATCTTATCAGATCATCTCTAAATTATCAACGCTTTGTACATTAGCACCGGCTGATTATGCTAGCGTTCAATGGATTCTTTTGTGCCCTTTATATTTTTCCCCTTCCTCGCGCCATTCTATAAACGCGACTAACCATACCCTTATGTTATGAAGTCACGATATGATCCCAAATTTGTGCATGTTCAAGTCAACGCACTAACTAAACAATGATCTATGAGCACGTGGAGCTAAGGGATCCAAACGGGTCCAAAAGGAGCTGAAATCAGATTATAACACTTTAACTGCATTTTGCATGAGTTAAAACATTTTTTACATATTTATCTCATACTTTATAAATCATAATAAAAAATTGTTTATAAACTATTTCAATCCCTCCTCACTGGAGCACGATCAGGTGAGGCTGGATCACTTGCCATTGTCCTTTGGAATCGTTAACGAGTGACTATCCCTTCACCAAACCATGTGAGCGAAGATAAGGAGGGAATGAATTGTACAATAATGCAACCCCACGCCCATACAAGCTTCAGGAACTACGAAATATTCTCCCAGTTTTTAATATATGACATAATTATTAAGTTAATTTTGGTTATAAATATAAGATATATTTTTCATATTTATCAAATTTTTTTAAATAATCCTATAAATGTTCCTTTAGCCATAATCAAGTAGAAAAATGAAGAAACATATCAAAAAGATAATTATAGTATTTTAAAAAAAATATATCATATTTTTTATAGCTAAGTAATTTATTTAATTTTTTAAATCTAATCAAATTAGTTAAATATATCTTATATTAAAGATTAAAAGAGTATATTATTATTGGGATTCATGGAGCCACCTTACGCCACTTGTTCTCTAAAATCACCTCAAATCAACGTCCTGCCCAGCTAGCTAGCTAGAGAGAGAACAACCCAAGAGACCCTCCATCTCTCAATCATTGCTGTTCAGATAATTTAGTTCACACATTTAAGAATGAATTTTTCTTATGAAAATATATCTTCCTCTGTCCTACCAAAGCGCCAAGTGGAAAACAGAGGAATTGTTCGTACAGTATATGCATATGGAGATGATGGTGGGAATATGCTTATCGAGCCAGGTCCATGTGGGAATGGGAGAAAGGAGGAGGTTTAAGGAGTATAAATGCAATTTGGTGTTAAACAGGTATGGATTAAAGGGACAAAACAGGAACAGAGGATCTTCCAAATCTCAGTCCACTAATCATTTCACTGATTAAGAATACAGAGGGCATTGCGTTGTACAAAAAGAAGAGAAAGGTACCAACAAAGTGGGAGAAAAGGTGCGGGTTATATGCCAACCCCAAAATTAAAGTTCAGTGAGTTTTAATTAATCACACACACAGAAGAAGAAAAAAGTGAGGGAGAGAGCTGAAGTGTGCATAGTATAATATATGGGTAAGAGGACAATAATGGAAGTAGCATGGGACAGTCTAAAATGGGTTGGTTCCACCAACAGTCTCCTTTTCCACAAAATCTTTGATGTTTGGTCCCACGTATCCTCCCCAGCGTCTTGGACCCATGTTCCTTGTAGCAACTTCTGACACACAGGAAACGACATCAACAGCCAAGATAGTGACGATGATGGTAAATAAAATCATACTATAAATTTGCCAATAAAATTTGACATAGTTGATGAACGGCCAAAACATGTTATGTTCGATGGGGTTCATCCCAGTTTGTGCCGTTCCATAGACCATAATCAGATGACATGAGCATTCTTCCATGTGTGTTGAAGCCAGATGTTGTGCAGGGTTCAAGTATCTGCCTTCGCATGATTCAGAAAAGGCAGAAAAACTTGAAACAAATACTCCCTCTTCGATCCTACATATCATAGAAATTAGAAAACTAATTTTCAAATATTAAAAAAATTAATTATTTGTAAAAAAAAATTAGCATTCAAATATCAAACTTTCTTAGGGTTTAATGTCGTCTCAAAAATTTGAAATTATAGCAACGTTCTCCCCTAACAATTAATATGACTGATAGATTATTTTATATAATTATATAAAACTGTAGTACTTTGGGGGGAATATTTGGTCTATCAACTCCGAATTAGCAAGACTGCAAAAGTACTTGGTCGTTCGTCACCTGGACCACTGAAAAGATCGCCACTTGATCTTTCTTTTCACCTGCCATCATCACAGTATATTACTACTTCTTCTGATTATAATTATAATAACCAGTTGACTAATTTAAAAAAATTAAGTTAGTTATTTATAATAAATAGATGTTGTCTTCTTCAAATATCTTTACTAATTAAGTATTTTAGTTAAAACTATAATTATTAGAAGGATTATCTTGAAAAAAATTGAGTAAATATGAGAGACAAAATGGATTGAAATCTTATATTTAGAATCAACATAAAAATCAAATGGAGACTTATATTAAAGACCGGAGGTAGTATTTCATTCTTCATTTCTCTTGGATTTGTGGATGAAGGGTTCGCAGAGTTACCTTCAAAGTAGGCTTTTAAACAAGTTCACATAAACTAAGATAAAACTCTTCTTACATACTTATTTTTGTATTCAGTAAATCACATTTGAACAACTATTTATAAGCTAATCTAAACAAGTCCAGAGTGATCAGAAGCCAAAACAAATACATATTGCTATGATTTACAAAATAAAAATTGAACACAAAAAAAAAACCTCAAATTAAATGCAAGTATGTAATTGATTAAGGAACGCATTATGCGCGTATGAATTGAGGTGGTTTGTATCAGTACATAATTAATTAACTTAATTTAGGGTCATACACGATGATGTAATATGACATCACGCTAAGGAGACCTTTCTTCATTCTCGTTTATTGCTTTTATGTGAATGTGCGACCTTTCTGCGTTGTAATCATTTTGTGAATGAGAATTAAAAAGAAAAGAATATTTGTGGGGAATGGATTCTCTTTGTGGAAAAGGAATGCAAAGTCGTCCACTTAAAGATGAAGTAAACCAAGCAAACGAATCGGCTTTTATTGGCGTCCCGCAATATAACAACGAACTATAATAGTAACACAGTAATGCACCATTGTGTAATGATGGATGGATATGCATAGGAGTTAGGATTTGGCTATTAAATTGAGAAAAATCATCAAGTGACGTCAACTTGCAGGCTGGATACGTCACACAAGGCGTTCTAGTGCTGTAGTGTTTGTTTGGGATGGCCGTGAGAGAACACTTTTTTCAGTCACCATTTATACACTACTTTTCATATCTTATTTGTAAATTATTTTTAACATGTTTCACAGAAAAACACCTTAAATTTCATTATCTTTTATTTAAAATTCAAAAAATTTTAATTTTATTCCTATTTAACATATATTAAATCTTCTATAAATAAAGTCAACACAATAATAAATTAGAGATAAAATTATATATTCATACAAATAAATTTCTCTCAATGACTTATAAATAGAACTAAAAATTGTCTTCCCTCTGCCCTATAAATACGCGAGGAAGAAAATAGAGAGAATAATTGGCTGTGGAATGAGCAGGCAGAGAATTAAGGGATAGCTGTATTTTGTAAGTGGAAAGGGAATTTTTTTTTTGGGGGAGGGGAGAGTCCGGGTTCAGATAGCGAATATCCCTTTTTGCCAAAAAGGATTTTTTCTTTTTTTGACCAGCGACAAGAAGGAATTAATGCTTCCAGCATGGAAGGAAATATATACACACATATTTACATTCTTGATTATCCGATCTGGATGATCAAGATGTTGCGTTGTCGTGTTATGAAATTGTACGCAGTTGAGGCAGGGATATGCAGTGGGGCGAGGTTGGGTGTCGTTTTCGTGGAGTGGCACATGAGGTGGATGTCGTTTTCAACATTGAGGCACTGACAAGGAACAACCAACGAGTCTGTCACTGCCGCATGGACAATCACGCCAATCTTGAACGCACCACGAACTCGTTTGCAAGAAGCTTGAATTGCTCATTATGCCACATGATTTAGTTATTCCTTGCTAATTTATACATACTCTCTCTGATCCTGCATATAACAGATTTTTTTTAAATACATGGTTTATTCTCATTATTATTATTCTCCATTTTTTCATCATTACATTAATTATCTTGTTTCCTCATTTCTTTTATAAAAAGGAACATTTAAAATAATTACATTTTATACATATTTATTACTTTTCACTCAACTTAATTTTTTATCGAGGTAATTTCGTTTTCATGTCGCACAGAAAGGATCGGAAAAAGTATATGGTATTCAGTTAGTCTTCGTCGTCGTCATTCTCACATTTTACACGCTTTTCCTCTTCCTTCATTTTCATCGTCCTTGTTTATTTTTGCAACCCGTTCATTTTCCATCTTCCCAGGTTCACAAGTTGATATTATGTACTACCTTTTTTTTTTGGACCAACAAATGTCCTACCTAGTTAATTAACTTGAAAGAATTTAAAATTTTAAAAATTATTTTAAATTATTTATATTTGTTTTTTTAAATTAATTGGCTTAATTTATAAACTAATATATAATTTAATGATATATATATAAATGTTTCAGATAAATCATGTACCATATGCTATGTATGCTATAATTAAACAATTTTTTAGTTTTTTTAAAACTCTCTAATTTAGTCAATTAAATTTTATATTAAGATAGGATGTAGCATACACAAAGTTATTTTAATTTAGATTTTTTTACTAGAAAAGTTCGGGACTAGGAAGTTATATAGACGTGTGTGTAATGAACCTATCCATAGTACTACCTCTAATTTTTAATATAAAAATTAGTTTCATTTTCATTTTGATCCTAAATATGATATATCAATTCACTTTATCTCTAATATTTATTTTTATTTTTTTCAAACGGTCTTTGTAATAATAATAGTTCTAGCTAATACACATGATTGGCAAAGATATTTTAAGAAAGATAATATCTATTTATTATAAATAACTAACTTAAATAATTTTTTTAACATGTCAAAATTAATTAACTAGTTTTTATATTAAAAACCAGAGGTAATAATTTTCAAGAAATTCACCTTTCTCTTCCTTTACCTATTGTTGGCCAACTGTTCCCTAGGTTTTTTTGTTTTTAACAAAAAAAATATAAAAACTTGACATGACGAATGTGAAAAACTTGATTAAAGTTTTTCCCTTTTAACAACAAACTCTTGAAAGTCAAGCGTTGCATATTATATATTTTTTACTATAATATAGTATTATCTCCTATCCTTAATAAAATAACTAATTGAATAATTTGAGTAAATTTAAAAAATTTTAAGTTAGTTATTTATAATAAATACATGTTGTCTTTTTTAAAATACACTCGTTAATCAAGTATATTAGCTTTAACGTTTAATGAAACCTCAACATATACAACAATTATAGTGACTATCTTGAGAAAAATAAATAAATATGAGAGAGAAAATAAATTGAGATATTATATTTAAGATTAAATTAAAAGTCAAACTAACTCTTATACTAAAAATCGAAAGTAGTATACTACTTCATGTAACATCATAGATATATGCTAAAGAAAAAGTTTGACAGATAAATCATCATAATAAGGTGTTTAAATATTTCGAAAACATATATGAAGGAGCACTTAGTACTTGGATTTTTTTTTTGCTCCTATATGTTCAAAAAGTTTTATTTCATAATATTTATGCCACGAACGGTTATCCGCTATTAAGTTTGATTGTTAAATACACCGATTAAATTGTATAATTTAACAATCAAATGCAGACAACAGTCAAGATATTTTTGTTACAAAAATAAACTTTCAAAATATACAAGAGTAAAAAAAATTCTAGGTGCTGAGTGTTCATTGATTGATACTTGAAGATATTTAAACACCTTATTCAATCATTAATCATAGTTCATTGTACATAGTTGAAGCGTAGGTTGATGTTTTTTTCCCCCTGCCAGAAGGTGCGTTGATGCTTTAAAACATTGTTATTAATAATTCTTAAAAAAAAAAGAAGGAACTCTGAATGTTTAATGCCGGGTAATGATGCAACCATATTCTATTATGAGGATACCCAGTTGACTTGTAATTTAGAAACCCACAAAAAAACAAGGTAGTAAATACAATCTCCATTAATACCTTTTTGAAGGAAAAAAAACAACTTGACAGCCTTAGAAGTCGTGAAATCATGCGTAAAAGTGCGTGCGCTTCCCCACAACAATTGAACACGCCTAATAAAGCCAATATTTAAAGCAATGATTTAATTTTATTAATTAATAATTAATCGTTCCCAGAAGAGGCGCCTTCCAGTCCTAGTTAGCATAAACAGAAAGTCCATTCGAATTATAAGGAGGCTCATCACAATCACCTTCACCTGCCACCCACCCATTCATGTTTCAATAATAACAATACACACATTGGCATAGGAAAAGGGCAACGTGCTTCTGGTTTAAAAAAAAAAAAAGGGGGGCAACATGCTGCGGAAATGTAAACGTGTGAGAATGAATTATCAATGGAGGTGAAAAAATTGGAGGGTGCTGGGAATTAAAATACTATATGAACCCTGAAATGATTGGCTGGTGGAAGCCATTTATTTAATTAATAACAAGCCACGTAAAGTGAAGTTAAATTCAAACATGTAGAGCCAGTGACTGACTGGCCGGCCCTGTAAAAACCTGACAACACAAGACTTACCCGTTCACCCCACCTCGTAGTCCTTGACACTGACCACACGATGCATCTAATCTGACTCTGGCATTCGAATTACCCTCTTCCCAGGCAATTCTCATCCATGGATTGAAATGATGCTCAGTTGCTGGTCCCAAAAAAAAAATAGAAATGATGCTCAGGGCCGTGGAATTCGGGATTTTCAAGGATTTTCCTTTGGAGTTATTTGAGCTTTTTAATCATAATTTATAAAATATAAGCTAAGTGTACGATGATGTTTCAGTTTAAGCAGATATGCTTATAAGCACTTGTAACTTCAAACATCTCCTACCAATTAAAATTTAAAACACGTTTAGACTGAATAAACGTGACAAATGATGATTAAATTGAGTTTTTAATGGACTGGTTCTGTACAATTCAAACACATCAATACTCTCACCATGTGAACTTTGGCATTCCATTACTTTTGGCGTTTTAGTTTAACAAACGTATTTCTAATGAATTGAAAAACTGGATGCGCAGTATTTTAATTTTAATTTTTACTACATTTGAAAGTTGAAACTACATTAATTAATCATTAAAAAGGAAAAGCTTGAAAATTAGTGAGTGATTTTCTCAATGCAGCTGAGTTGAGTCGGTAACGAAAGCGTAATGGATTCACAAAGAATCTCGAGGTTAACTTGAGATTGATAACTGTTACTATATACTATGAGAATTATTTAATTTAATTAGAAATAATTTGAATTCAAATTATTCAGTCACCTGAGCACGCACGTCATAAGTTCATAGTCATATCATGCCCACTGAATACTTCTATACGTAACATAGATCATGATCTTATGGCATATCGGTGATATTAATTTATTCTTATAGTATTATAAATTATGATTATTGGCATTTTTATTATTAATCAATACCATATGCTATCATTTAAGTCACTTTATTCACGTCTTCTCATTTTTTGGCTAGTCATCTTTCCCAATTAAAAACAATGATACAGTAAATTTATAATTTCGAATTTACGATTTAATATTGCAATTATTATGGGTGAAATTAGCAACTTGGGACTCTAATGCGAAATGTTTATATATCGTTGTTG
The DNA here is from genome assembly GCF_004799145.2 of Neltuma alba. Taxonomy (NCBI): domain Eukaryota; kingdom Viridiplantae; phylum Streptophyta; class Magnoliopsida; order Fabales; family Fabaceae; genus Neltuma; species Neltuma alba. The sequence goes on from NW_021637410.1 coordinate 28,563, forward strand.
TTTATATTTGATGGGTTGGGGGGCATGGGGATGCGCAAATTAAATGAACATGTGGCATTTATGATGATATTTATTTAAGAGTATAGTGACGTTGAAGCGAGTTTCACATATATTAGATAGTTTTAAAGAGACGGGAACGAAACACTATGACCTTAATTCCAACGCCATGTTTTCTAGCAACACCGGTTAGGATATACAGTGCTCCCTCTGGCTCAAAATATAAATCAAATTTTATTCATTTATGTTTATTAAGAAACTAATTAAAATCAATTTAAAATAATAAATATGTAAAGCATATATTTGTTTTTGCTAATATATTTTTATTAATTAAGAGAATAAGTAAAAGATGTAATAAATGAATTAAAAAGGGAAGAGAATATATTTGGGTAAAATTGGAAAAAACTCATTAAATGTTTGAACAGAAGTGAATGTTATCTTATAAAAAAATTAATATTTTTAAGAAACTTTAGCTTATACTACCTCCGGTCCTTAATATAAGACCCTGTTTGATTTTTATTTTGGTCAAAAATATAAGATCTCAATTCACTTTGCCTCTCATATTTATATATATTTTTCAAAGTAGCCCTTCTAACAATGATAGTTCTAATTAATACACTTAATTAGTAAGGATATTTTAGAAAAGACAACACCTATTTAAGACAAATAACTAACTCAACTTACTTTCTCAATCTCTTCAAATTAGTCAATTAGCTCTTATAATTAAGACTGGAGGTAGTATTTTGAATTGGAGGCAGTACTATTTATCTTAATTTTAACGTCATCTTAAAGCAATGAAATGTTTTAGTGAAGGTATTTGGAAATTTTTAAGCCATACATACGAACGTAAATAAATCTGTCTTTGATCTGCCTTTGATACAGTTGGTTCATAATGGGTATGATTTCGTCGAAAACATCGTGAAGTTAGCTATTTTTAGCTGGTAAAAAAAAAAAAGAGAAGCTATTTTTAAATATGATATTCCATTTCAATCGTCATCAACCGTCAGCATGGAATGTCAAAATGATTAAAAAAAAAAGGCATACTGTTTATACGGGACAACCAATACTTGGATTAATTTCAAGCACACCTTTTTTTTTGGCCAAAGATTAATTTCAAGCACGTCAATCCTAGCTTTTCAACCAGAAAAAAAAAAACCCTGGCTGTCTCCAATGTCAATGAGAAAAAACTTTTGCCCATTTCCCCAAATATCAGCAGGTGTGTTGCAGGAAAAAAATTTAATTTTAAATATAAGCCATTTAAATTTTTATTGAAAAAAAAGAGAGATGAAAATAATTTATAAATATTGAGAGTAAGAGAACTTTAATAAGAATAAAACTAATTTTTTTATCAATTTAATATATTTATTAATATGTAAGAATATATTACAAGTAATTTATATTAAAGACTCTGAAAAAATGAATAGTAAAATTCACTGGTTGATACTGCTAGGCTGCTAGCTGTTAACAAGGGTTCATGGATTAGGGCAAAATAAAACCGAAAATCTTACACATACACCCAAATATTATGACCGTCCTGTCCATCGTTCAAACCTAGCTGTCATTTCCAATACTTTCATGTACTATTCTAATATTATTTGTATTATATTTTAAACATATTTTATAAATTAAGAAAAATTTTGAATTACATTAACTCTTTGTTAACATATAATAGTTTTTTAATTTTATTCTTATTTATTATATATTTTTCAAAAGAAAAAACCATTTATAATATAATAAATAATAAAATAATATATTTATCCAAAAAATTTAATAAAATGATTTATAAATAAGATTATAAAGAATTTTTTTTGTCTACTTTATAAATAAGAACGAAGGATTATATTATCTTCCTGCTCTTTTATCGTTCCCCACAGCTTCACACACATACACAATATTATATATATATATATATAAATTTTTAGTTATTCCAGTATATTACCTCTGGTTCTATTTGTCATATTTCATCTGTAATCTACAAACAAAATTTTATAAATAAGACATGAGGTAACATATCTTAATTTTTTCTGTGAGTAGCCCAAGTGCGTTTTAAGAAGGCAGATTCCACCTTACTTTATTATCATATTCATTCGGTCCTCTCGTTACATGTTTCCTTGAGAGCCAGATCAGGGTCAACTTGATACCATATTTCAATATAATTCAAATGAACTTTCATGAGTTCCATCACATTGCAATGTTTTTAATTTGTTCGCCTGCATATTTCATTGCAACGCCCTACCTTTTTTTTTTTTTCCCAGAGATAAACTTTATATGTGATTAATAAATAATATAGTTTTTTTTAATAAATATTACGTTATTTTTTTTGGGCCAAAAATCACATTATCACATTTGAAGTACTACAACCTTTTGACTGGTGAAAAAGAAAGAAAGAAACGCCGGAAAGGAAAGAAGTACCGACATTTTATTAAAGGACACAATCCTATCCTTAATTTAATACGTACGTACGCGTGGGCGTTTCCCGCCAATGGTTCGCACCCGGGTCATAATCATAGTCTAATTCCTTTATTTAGTATAATATGATTTTTTTTATAACAGTATAAAATGATTTAATCAACGCAGTAATATTACATTTACACGTCATCAACATATACATTGCAGTTTAATGAATTTTTACTAAGATAAATAGATGTTATAGTTAAATGAACTTTGTTTAATAAAAAAATTGAACTTAAAATTGTCCACAGCAAATGCATTGAACCGGTGTAAAATGAAAAATCTAGTTTTTGCCAACGAAAAATCTAGTTATTCGAACGGAAGGACGACTCCTGACACTGTTCACGACAGTAAAATACTAAAATGAAATCTCACTAGAATCTTTTGATTTTAAAATCATTTAAAACTGTAAAATCCTTCCAAAATCCCAACTCAGCTATCTTTTTTCTGCCTCAGAATTTCGAACTCACTACTCACTACTCAGTACTTGCCCAGTTCTCCATTCTCTCACCTTCTTGCTCTGTAGCAGAGCACTCAGAGTCTCAAACTCTCTCTCTCTCTCTTCTTCTGCAAATAAATTCATCCCTGAGCAACGGTCTGTTTCTTCATTCCTTTGCTTTTGCCACAATGCTTCCCCTGTTCTTTCTACTGTGTTTTCTCTTCCCGCCTCCCTCTGTCGTCTCTCTCAACCAGGATGGTCTCTACCTCTACAAATTCAAGCTCTCCATGAATGATCCTGACTCTTCCCTCTCCTCCTGGAATGACGGCGACGCCCACCCCTGTTCATGGTCCGGCGTCACCTGCGACCCCACCAACACCTCCGTCACCGGGCTTGACCTCTCCAGCTCCAATATCGCGGGCCCACTCCCTGCTTCCATTCTCTGCAACCTCACCAACCTCACCACCCTCATCCTCTACAATAACTCCATCAACGACGCCCTCCCCTCGGAAATCTCTCTCTGTCGCAGTCTTGTTCGTGTTGACCTCGCCCAGAACCTTCTCACCGGTGCTCTGCCCCCCATCTTATCGGATCTTCCTAACCTCCGGTATCTAGACTTGACCGGCAACAACTTCTCCGGCCTCATACCCGATTCCTTTGCCAACTTTCAGAAGCTCGAGGTACTCTCACTCGTCTACAATCTTCTAGAAGGAACCATTCCCGCTTCTCTCGGAAACATTTCCTCCCTCAAGATGCTCAACCTCTCTTACAACCCGTTTTCTCCGGGTCGGATCCCTCCAGAGCTCGGCAACCTGACGAATCTCGAGGTCATGTGGCTCACACAGTGTAACTTGGTTGGCGTGATTCCTGAATCGTTCGGCAGGCTGAAGAAACTCAGGGATTTAGACCTGGCGTTGAACAATCTCGATGGTTCGATTCCCAGTTCTCTCATTGAGATGACGAGTTTGAAGCAGATTGAGTTGTATAACAACTCTTTGTCCGGTGAGTTGCCTCGGGGAATTGGAAACCTCACGGCATTGAGGCTAGTGGACGTAGCCATGAACCGGTTGAGTGGGACGATTCCAGACGAGTTGTGTCGGCTACCACTGGAGAGCCTTAACCTTTACCAGAATCAGTTTGAGGGTGAGTTGCCGGAGAGCATAGCTGACTCACCGAATCTTTATGAACTCAGATTGTTTGCTAACAAACTGACCGGAAAACTGCCTGGTAATCTCGGAAAGAATGCTCCTTTGAGGTGGGTTGACGTTTCGAACAATCAATTTTGGGGCGAAATTCCGGCGACTCTGTGTGACAACGGGAAATTGGAAGAGCTTCTGATGATATACAATTCGTTTTCTGGTAACATCCCGCCGAGTTTGGGCAGGTGTCGGAGTTTGATGCGTGTCCGGCTCGGTTTCAATCGGCTGTCCGGTGAAGTCCCGGCGGCTATTTGGGGGCTTCCACATGTGTATCTGCTTGAACTCACTCATAACTCATTTTCTGGTTCAATCGCTAAATCTATTGCTGGTGCCGGGAATCTCTCGTTGTTGTCTCTATCTAAGAACAATTTCACCGGACAGATCCCTGAAGAGGTTGGATGGTTAGAGAACCTTGAGGAATTCTCTGGTGATGATAACATGTTCAATGGATCATTGCCTGCTAGTATAGTGAATCTTGGGCAGCTTGGGACTCTTGATCTTCATAACAATAAACTTTCAGGTGAGCTTCCCAAGGGAATTCGATCCTGGAAGAAACTCAATGAGCTTAATCTGGCAAATAATGAGATCGGTGGAAGTATTCCTGACGAAATTGGGAGTTTGTCCGTGCTAAATTTTCTTGATCTTTCCAATAATCAATTTTCCGGGAAAGTTCCTCTTGAATTGGAGAATTTGAAGCTCAATAGGTTAAATATGTCTTACAATCATCTCTCTGGAGAACTTCCTCCTCTGTTGGCGAAGGATATGTACATGACAAGTTTTCTGGGTAATCCTGGTCTGTGTGGCGATTGGAACAGTTTATGTAATGGCAGAGATGAAGCTAAGGCAAGAGGGTATTCTTGGTTGCTTCGAATTATTTTCATCATTGCTACTGTTGTCTTTGTTGTAGGCGTTGTCTGGTTTTATTTCAAGTATAAGAACTTTAGAAAGGCCAAAAGAGCCATTGACAAATCAAAATGGACATTGATGTCATTCCATAAACTGGGTTTCAGTGAAGATGAAATTCTGAGTTGCCTTGATGATGACAGTGTGATAGGTAGCGGATCATCTGGGAAAGTTTACAAGGTTGTTCTTAGCAATGGGGAGGCCGTTGCTGTAAAGAAGCTGTGGGTAGGCATAAAAAAAGACATGGAGAGTGAGGATATTGAAAAAGGTGGTGTTCAAGACAATGTTTTTGATGCTGAAGTTGAAACCTTGGGTAAAATTAGGCACAAAAACATAGTGAAGCTTTGGTGTTGCTGCACCACAAGGGACTGCAAGCTCCTAGTTTACGAGTACATGCCAAATGGCAGTCTCGGCGATTCACTTCATGGAAGTAAAGGTGGGTTGTTGGACTGGCCAACAAGGTATAAGATAGCCCTTGATGCTGCTGAAGGTCTCTCTTATCTGCATCATGACTGTGTTCCTCCAATTGTTCATAGAGATGTTAAATCCAACAATATCTTGTTGGATGGTGACTTTGGTGCGAGAGTGGCTGATTTTGGTGTAGCCAAGGTTGTTGAAACCAATGGGAAAGGAACCAAATCCATGTCTTTCATTGCCGGCTCTTGTGGATACATTGCGCCAGGTTGGTTTTATTCGTACCTCTCACTATTAAAACTTGTGCTTAAACTATGATTTAAATATTTTCGTTGGTTAGAATGTACATGATTCATCTGAACACCGAGTTGGAACCAAATTTTCAAAACTTGTTTTGCTTGGCTAAATGATTCTTCTTTATTTGGATATGCAAATGTAACACTTAAGTACCATGTTCTAGTTGTGTTCTGAAAGAATTAGAGCTTTACATGATGAAATTTGCATTCTTTGATTGTAAACAGAATATGCATACACACTGAGGGTGAATGAGAAGAGCGACATATACAGCTTTGGTGTGGTGGTACTTGAGTTGGTGACCGGAAGGCGACCGGTTGAGCCAGAGTTTGGGGAAAAGGATTTGGTGAAGTGGGTTTACACCACCTTGGACCAGAAAGGAGTGGACCATGTGATCGACTCGAGGCTGGATTCTTGTTACAAAGATGACATATGCAAGGTTCTTGACATTGGCCTCATGTGCACTAGTTCTCTTCCCATCAACCGCCCTGCCATGAGAAGAGTGGTCAAGATGCTGCAAGAGATGGGCTCAGAGAACCAAACCAAGTCTATCAGGAAGGATGGCAAGTTGTCCCCTTATTACTGTGACGATGCCTCAGATCATGGGAGTGTAGCCTAATTCTAGTTCTTCTAATTGACTAGAGTTAGATAGCTTTGTTCCAGAAAAAAGGGAGTTTTAAGCCCTTTTTAACTCCACAGAATTTGGAAGAAAGAGACCTAGATGGTCTTCTTAACATAATGAAATGGACGTTTAATTCTGTCAAGAAGTCTCCGCTTTCCACTGTTTAAAGATGTGTTATTTCGCAGGATTGGATTAGGTCTAAGGATTGTAAAAAATCAGTGGCTTCGAATGGGCTACTCACCACAGTAAATGTCAGTTGAATCCCCAGGATTGGTACTAATGTCAGTTCTACAATTCTATATCTAATAACATCTTAGAAGTTTGATGAATCTACAACTTGGCAGAACTAAACCGACTTATATTTCTAGTTCCTTAAGTATCATTTCAGTATATCGTCGAGGTTAGAAAGGAGCAGAGGGAATGAAGGGTAAATGGTTGTAGTGTTGTACTGTGGATGCCTGCCTGCAAATAATAAAGTCAGTCTCAGGCATGGGCTGGGAACAGCTAGCTATGATAAGTATAGGTATGATAAGTATATATTCATACGGGTAAGGATTCATACAGGTAAGGATTAAATGAGGGTAGTTAGGTGTCTCTCATTTATGAGTTGCAAGAATTTCATCCGCCTGTGCTACCCCTGCTATGCATATATTGAAACCTCAGGTGTTATGTATCCTTTGGGAAAAGGACTATGACTCAGTCCATCTATTATCATATGAGTACGGACTACCAATCCCATCCAAACAAGTTACATTTTGGTGCTTTTGAATGAACGCTCTTTTGCTTCTACTCAATTTATGATTCGTTCCGTGTCAACCACTGTACTGTACTGAATTCTGCGTCAACCATTTATGAGGGAGGAGGCTTCTTGCTTAATTAAAGTCCTCACTACAACTGGCTACAATGGAATGAGCAACTCTTGTTACTTTCTTCTTTGCTTTTCCTTTGGTGATCACTACACCCACAGCGGAATAATGGAGTATAGCTTAGACGAACTTTTCTCAGTTCATCTTAACAACTTCACCCAACCCCAGCTTTGACCGTTTAAAAATTCCTCAGCGGTTGCTCAGCGGATGTAACGATTTGTTCAAATTGAGTGTTGGAGGTAATTCATCTTTAAATTGTAGCTACCTCCCTTTATACAGTAATTTAATACTCCTTCCGTTTCTTATTATAAGAGACGAATAACCGAATTACGTTGATAAAAAAACAGTTAAAATTAGTTAAAAACAATCAATATGTAAAAAATATAATTTTTTTTAAAAATATCCTCATTAATAAGGAGAGAGAGCATGAGAGAGAACAATTAAATTATTGAAAGAAAGAGAAGTGGGAGGGAGAGAGTGAGTTGGAGACAATAAATATGGGTAAAATAGGAAATCAACGCAAAAAAGTAGAGACAACTTTTAAGTGTCTCTTATAAAGAGAAACATGCCATAAGCATCAAATGTTTCTTATAATAAGGAATAGAGAGAGTACTTTTGATTGGTCACCTCGCTTTTATCATTCCTCAGCAAGATAGCAACCTTGTTCACATCCTCCATCAAGCGATGCATGCAATAAGATTAGGGAAAATTAATATGTTGGTCCTCATAGTATAATCAGATTTTGAATCAGGTCCCTCAATTTATTTTTCTTATTGGATCCTTTTGCTTCACTATCTTCAAGATATAAGTCCTTCCATTAACAAGTTTCAAACACCGTTAATACAGAGGATGTATGATGAGGCAACAAATCATAGCTTTATCTTCGAATTCACCATGACCAATTCGAAGACATTGAGAAGGAGAAGGAGGGGGCTCCTTCTTCAACTGGGTCTATTTCTTCATCAGTATCGGCACTCTCATCTGTGCTTTTGTGGATCCAGGACAATGTCAGGTGAGGATTGGGGTTCGGCATTCCGACGGTGGCAATGGCCATCATGATAGTTTGCTTCTTTTCGATCGGGCTTTAGACTGAGGCTGATAGAGTCTACCGATGGATCTATAAGGTCAACCATATTTGTATCTGCTTGTTTAGCTCGACCATATTTCTTGTATTTTCCTGTTTGCCTTTTGTTTTGTGTAATATGGATTCACACTTTAACAGGCAAAATTTCTGTTTGTGTGATATTGATTCACACTTCAACAAGCAAAACAAAAATCTTCTTATTAGAACATGAAATTTGCACTCCTAGAAAATTTTCACTTTCATAATTAGTCTGGGTGTGGTTTCTAGTTATTAGGTGCTTTGATTCTAGCGGCTTCGCATCTTTCATATTGTTAGATTTTTGGGCTTGGATCCGCCCTTGATGGGCCGGATTATTTGACCGGTATAAAGAGAATATATCAGTCAAATATCCAAGCGATATCATGATATGTTTGACTTGGTCAAACATCCTGAATCATATCCAATCGGTTACGATATAAATCTAATTAATTTATATTAAATTAATTAATTTATATTGTATAGATTAAATATATATTAAGTATATATATTTAGAATTAATTAAGATTGATTCTGGATTTGAATTCAAATATCATGATATTATGAGATAAGGATATATTATATCTTATCTCAGATTTTATCTGATGGGCTCAGTGGATATTTTTATGCTACCCAAAATATCCCTGACAAAAGCTATAAATAGAGGCTTCCCCCCATCAGTTCAAATCACTCCAGTAGTAGAGCTTTCCTACTATCTCTCTCTCTCTCTTAATTTTCTTTCTTGCAAAAGTGGTGCTCTGCTGTGCACTTAAAAGCTCAGACTTTTATAGTCTAGCTTAAGCGTGAGCTAAGGAGATCCGACCGACCCGACCCGAGATCCGACCCGGTATGTTTTCGATCCATTCTCCAATTTTCTAACATTGGCATCAGAGCCGAGATGTTCTTGAGGCTCTCAATATATGTGTGCATATATATTACACGCTCATTTTTTTTCCGCTGCACCGTGAATATGCCGTATGCCATTCGAACTGAATATGCTTGTGTTTTAAACTCAAATACACACTCCGTTTATATAAGTGAAGTTCGAAAACATTACTTGTTACTCCGTAAGATTTAAAAACGTGATCGAAGTCTATTTTCTGGAGCTTCCAACGTCGGCCGTTCGAACCTTGTTTTTGGGTCTTTAAAATTGATGTTTTTTAAAGAAAATAAACCCATAGAGTTGTAGAGCACGAAAATACGAGTCCATAGACACTAAAATGCATAAAACGGAGCTCGGAGGAGGAAGATACGGCGGTTCGAAAATGGCGGGTCGCGACGGACCCGCCGGAGCTCCAGCCGGATCTGGGGCGACCCGGCTGGAGGTCAGGGACGACCTGACCAGCCCAAAACGGCGTCGTTTTGGGCTGGCCAGGACGCAGCGTTTCACTTTAAGTGAAACGCTGCGTTTCGGGTCCGTGGACCCGGATCTCCCTGGAAGTCGGGTCGGTAGACCGACCCGACCGACCTTTTTTTAAAAAAAAATTTTATTTTAAAAAAAATAATAATAAATATTTTTTTTTGAAATTTTTTTTGAAATAAAAAAAAAATTTTCTGAAATTTTTTTTGGACGCGCCATGTGGGCGCGTGGGGTCCACCTAGGGACCCTTTGGTCATAAAAAACACATATATAGACTCCTTGAGACGTGAGGAATCAAATAGGACAGGTCAAGTGACGGCGAGAGGCCGGAAAGGCGGCGCGTGTATGACACGCGCCGGTCCCGAGAGTGGGCGATCCTAGCTCTTTTAAAAAAAAAAAAATTTTTGCTTGTTGGGGCGCGTGAGGGCGCGTGAGGGACTATTTTTGAGCCCTGTTTGACCTGAAACATTTCTAAAATCATGAGCTATGAATTAATACATTATGTGCTGTTTTTTTGTGACTTTTTGGGTATGAAAAATAGCAAATAAATGTTTTGAATATTTATTTTATATTTTTCTTAACTTGTTCTTTTTGGGTTTAGGAAATGGCCAACTCAAACTCAAATTCTAACTCCTCTTTTGGAAAATATCCAACTTATTCTCCACTTTCTGATGCTCCGAAATCTTCAAATAATTATGCTGCCGAAAGTACAAATAAAAGAAAAGCGCCTCAATCACAAGTAAACTCTAATGTACCTGAGGGGAGCAGTGGTAAAAGGAAATGTGTTCCTACCAACAAGAGGAAGAAGTCTGCAGACCCAAGGACATAAATTTAATAGAAAAGATAGCAGAAAAGCATGCTGATGAATACAAGCATCAAAAGTGCCTATTTTCAAAATTGAATTATTATGCTAAACAAATTGTCAATGAGCAAGACGCACTCTTTTTCTCAAATATTGCAATCCAGTACAGAGAGGAACTGGCAAGGAGGGGACACATATTTAGTGAAGCATTTTTTAAACAATGTCTCTGTAGATGCTGGAAAGGTGTTAAAGAGAGTTTGAGAGAACAATGATAAAATATATCATGAACGAATGAGTTTTTGTTCACATTTATATTTCTTTTCATTTGATGTTTACTCTTGAGACTTCATTTTTGGAATTATCCAATTTTTTTGTAAACATTCATGCTTCAATAAATAAAGTTTTTTATTTTTCAAATGCTTTATTTGAGTGGGAGTTTCATGAGGAAAACTCCAAATTGGGGATATGTTCAAGGAAAGTCAAAGGTAAGAAAGGTAAGAGACTAACCAGGAGTAATGGGATGGGAGCCAACCTAGTTGTCTCCTGATCATGAAAATGGTGAGACTCTTACCCAGGCGACCTATGACCTACTTGAATAAAGTGTGTATATTGCATACCATACTAAAATGCATTGTTGTCTATGTGATAGCACGATGTCTCAAAGAGGAATCAAGTCCATTATAGCTGACCTCGTAGGAGGTGACAAGCTGAACGGAGACAATTACAGCAGTGTGGCGTCGAAGATATCGTATGTCCTCGAAGAACAAGAAGTCACTGATGTGGACTACTTTTCTTCCAGAGCCTGAGGCAAATGCATCGCGAAGGGACCAGGACGGCTACGCGGCCTGGAAAAGAAGGGACACTATCGCCAGAATAACCATGCTGAGTGCCATGACTGACGATGTGTTGGTGCAATTCGAAACACACCCTTCCCCTCTGCCATGTGGGCAGCGCTGAAATCCGAATTTGACGGTACCTCTGCTGCGAGGCTTAGGAGACTCACCGTCAAACTTGATAATTTCAAGCTGGGTCCTAACACTCCCATAAGGCATCACCTAAGGGCAATGCAGAACTTAATCAGGGAGCTTAAGGAAGCCGGAGGCGCCTATCTGATGAGCAACAGATTCAAGCTGTCATGAGATCTCTCCCAGCAAGTTGGGATACCATGAAGCACACCATTACTCATAATGAGAGTATAAAAACCTTTGCTGATGTAGCTCGCCACCTCCAACTGGAGGATGATCGGATGGAAACTGTGAAGCCTGTCAGTAAGGCATATTTAACTGAAGGAAAGGGAGGGACAACCTCCCAAAACCAGTCCAAGAGAAGCAAAGGCTCTCAAAATAAGAAAGGCGCCCTAAAGTGAAGAAGGGAAAGAGTCCTTCAAGAAAGGCAAGAAACCTGCAAAGAAGCGGAACATAGCAACCATCAAATGCTATGCTTGCCAACAAAAGGGACATTATGCCAAGGACTGCCCTGAGCAGAAAAAGGTATTGGATTCAGATTCAATACATTTCTCTTATGTTTCTAGCACTGCGTTTATTGCTGAAACTAATCCTGTTTGGGTTATAGACTCAGGGGCCACAGACCACGTGAGCAAGGATCGTGGGAACTTCACAGAATTTCGTCGGTTACCAGCAAGAAGCAGATGGCTTTATGTTGGGAACAACGCGAGAGTAGAAGTCAAAGGGATCGGTACTTGTGAGCTGACCCTGCATGGAGGAAGGACCCTAGTCCTGCGCAAATGTCCTCTACGCTCCGGAAATCCGACGAAATCTTGTGTCTGTTATTTCCTTAGTTAAATTTCATTTAATGTCTTTTTTCATGATTTCACAGTAGACATTTCGTATGGGACCAATTTTCAGTTTCTGGTTATGTTTCGGATGGTTTCTTTGTTTTAGAAAATTTCAATGATAATTTTTCTAGTTCTTGCTATGCGCTTTCTTCCGATGTCAATTACGATATATGGCACGCTAGATTAGGACATATTGGTCAAGAACGCATGACCAAACTGGCAAAAGAGGGTTTGCTAGGAAACGTGTCCAAAAAGGAAATGTCTCTGTGTGAACATTGCCTTGCTGGCAGAGAGCACAAGGAAGCTTTCGGAAAGGCAACCAGGGCTAACCATCCTCTTGAATTGGTACACTCTGATATTTGCGGACCAATGAGTGTTAGGGCACGTCACGGAGCATGGTATTTTATTACCTTCATCGATGATTCTTCCCGATATGGCTATACTTACCTGATTTCCCACAAATCTGAGGCATTAGAGTGCTTTAGAAATATCTCAATCTAGTGGAAAATCAGCTAGGTTCAAGAATCAAAGCCTTAAGAACTGACCGAGGCCGAGAATACCTCTCTGATCAGTTCAAGGAGCTCTGTGAAGAAAGGGGCATTGTTAGGCAACTAACAATCCCTGGCACTCCTCAACAGAACGGAGTTGCTGAAAGGAGAAATAGAACTCTCCTCGATATGGTTAGATCAATGATGGCACAAGCTGAGCTTCCAACCTCATATTGGGGAGATGCTCTTTTAACTGCCACATTCATACTTAACCGAGTGCCTTCTAAATCAGTCACAACAACCCCTTATGAATCATGGACAAACCGCAAACGGATCTAAGCATCCTAAGACCATGGGGGTCAGCGGCCTATATTCGTGATTCTTCCCATAAATATGACAAGCTAGAACCAAGGGGCAAAAAGTGTATCTTCATAAGATACTCTGAGAACTCTAAGGGGTATGTCTTCATTGGTGAAAATGATGACGGCTCAGTGACTGAGATAGAGTCAAGGGACGCAACATTCATAGAACCGAATATCCTAGCAGAGGGAGTATTGATCGAACAAGCCGTCTTTATGAGGATGATGGCAATGAGGTACAACAAAGTGTTCCTCAGTCTACTGATCCGAGTGGGAGGGTTGAACCATTTTCACAACAAGGTTTAACCCAGTCACAGGAAGTAAGTCCTGCAACTACCCCACTTAGGAGAAGTAACAGAGACAAAACTCCTAAGAGACGCTTCTCAATTGAAGGAGCAACCTTCATCGTTAGTCCAGAACACGATGAAGAAGACCCCGTAAGTGTTAAAGAAGCACTAACAGGACCTGCTAAGGAAAAATGGCAGAAGGCCTTACAAGAGGAAATGGATTCCATGGAATCCAACCAAGTATGGGAATTAGTTGATCTACCACCTGGCCGAAAGGCAATTGGGAGCAAGTGGGTTCTCAAGTACAAACGTAAGGCTGATGGATCAATTGATAAACCCAAAGCAAGGTTAGTTGCCAAAGGGTATACACAACGGGAAGGAGTGGATTACGCAGACACCTTCTCACCTGTTGTACGTTTCAACTCGATACGACTGATACTGGCTTTAGTAGCAAGTTTAGACTTAGAGTTACATCAGATGGATGTAAAAACCGCCTTCTTTAAATGGAGAAACTAGATGAGGAAATCTATATGGAACAGCCTGAGGGCTTCATACAGAAAGGGAACGAACAAAAGGTTTGTAAACTATTGAGATCCATTTATGGACTCAAGCAATCATCTAGGCAGTGGCTACTTAAGGTTCCACAAAGCTATAAGCTCCTATGACTTTGAAA